>NC_079902.1:9490056-9523810 GCF_024868665.1 Triplophysa rosa
TCTTACTTAAAAAATAACGGTACTTACAATGTCTTTATTTGCAGCTTTGCCTCGTTCTGTCTGGTGGATTTACATTGAAAACAAAATAAATCCATTGCTCTCCTGTCAGGCTGGGAACAGTGTTCTGTGTTGCTCTGTGCAGCCAACAACACAACACTTAGCATGCTTTGCTTACTTTTGCCATGGTGTCGGAACTAATTCACATATGTCGCTTGCGAAAACAAAAATGGCGGCAGCGCCATGGGTGGACACGTTCAGAAAAAGGGGCGGTAATATTATAATAAGAACAACTACCTACGTCAGAAAGCGAGCGAAATCTGAACGGCTCGTTTTCTCACAGGCTTGCAGAGATAGGCTCACATAAACAAAGTTACTGGATTGTCATTTTTCACGTTTTCTGAGTTGGTAGATGCACCAGACACCCGATTATAGCACTTAAACACTGAAAAAGTCAGATTTTCATGAAATGTCCCCTTTAATGTAAACGCCTGCATTATCGTGATTTGACCTCTACGGCGTTGTGGCGCTAGTGTGTAATGCAGCCTTCCCGAATGCGATTGCAGAAGAATAAAACAGCGTGAGTTATGATAGAGTGCAAACGACGCCGAACTAGCAAGGTTTGGGAAAGTTTCACAAAACTTACAACCAAGAATTCTGTTGTGCGCAATACATGCAAGACGGAACTTGCATTTCACGGGAGCACAACATGCATGTTGGAACACTTAAAGAGGAAACATACAGGTGTCCTGAAATTTCATCCTACCCGTCAGATTGTATACCAGGCATGCGCACATCAATATTACTTCATTTTTTGCGCTGTAAAATCATCCTAACTGCTAATTTTATACTGCTACGACAATCTGATAGGGTATTTTCGTTGTTAAATCATTCTACATATTTATTTATTACTGGTAGAAAAATTTGATAAGGTATTCTGCACTGTAAATCAATGCAACCTTTTTATTTATCTGATAAGGTATTTACTATGCAAACTTTTTTATGTTTATTTTAAACTGGTAGGACTATCTGACAGGGTATTTGGCATTGTACAATGATCCTACCTGTTTATTTTGTCGATGTGGTTTAGATTATATTAAGTTTTGCCCTTCGGTAGGAAAATCTGACAGGGTAGGACAATTCGACACAGCCGGTGAGTGGTGTGTGTTCTCCAGCTAACTATCGGTAATTCCTTTTATTAGACAATGCAGTACTAATAATAACAGCAAGCAGTGTTGATAGATGTTTAACAACAATAAGAACTTAGGAGTTAAGTTTTGATAGGACTGTTAATACCTAACACTATTAGGTATTATTGAGGTAACTGATAGGAGTCTTATCACTTGTCTTTGTTTTGTTCCATATTCATGATCATTTACAGAAGGAGATGTTAGGAAGAATTATATCATATCACAAAAAAAGAGCAAGCCTGTCACCTGAACATGTTGATATGCTGACCTTTCTTCACTTTAATTCAGCACTTATTTGACAATCCAAAAAAAGCCAGTGCAGAAAGGACACTGTTTCTTAACTTACTGTTTTTTAATTGAATGCTTGTTTCAGAAATGAATGTCTTATAATGCTGTCCAGAGATTTGTTTACATTAAAAAAAATGTTTTAGTCTGTAATGCAGCAGATTCATTTATTTTTGTTTATTGTTCTGAAAGAGAACAAAAAAGTAAACAATGCTTAAAGAGCATTGGTGTGTGATTTCAGTTTGACAAAATCAGAAAACAAAAAATATAATGTGTACATGTATAGTTGGTTCAAAGTTTATTAAAACAACTATTTCAAATAGGGATGCTCATATTGACCGTTTAACTGTTAACCGATCGTTAAAATTTTGACCGGTTAATACAATCAGTTNAAAACTGCTATGACCCGCTTGCTTAGTGTCGGAGCGCGCGCAGGTTTTGCCGCGGTTGCGGAGAGACATCTCTTCATTTGCGCTCCTGTGCACATCTTCTGAACGCGCATTTAGTGCAGCTGTACACATTTTAATCTGGACAATGTCAACAAGTAAGTTTCACATCAACGAGTCGGAAAAAGTAAAGTTTTTATGGCAATCTGAATAGGAAAGCCAATGTAGGTTTAAACAGTTTGTTTCAAATGGAATTGTTAAGGACTGTAAGGGTTAATACGCCACTGACTGAAGTTACTGCAACAAGAGCTTTTTTATTTAGTATTTAGCTTTCTTATATCATTTAAGTTTTCATTATTTACTGATGTTTATTTAAATGTTTTATATGCTGTAGTGTGCCGTTTCACTGATGGATTTGCGCGTTAAACATTGACGGATGTTTCATCCTCATTTATTTCAGATATCATATTTCAATTATTTAACAATTTCAAGTATTTAAATAAGGTCTATATTTCTCTTCCACTCGTCATGTGGTTGCTACACGCAAATATAATAATATAAATATTATTTATATAAATAATATATATTTCTCAACCACCGCACCACCGCGGTCGATTTGTCTATTACCACCGCGGTGGTAAAAAACTGCCACCGTCACAGCCCTAATAGCTTATTGAAATGGTGAACTGTATTTTATTAGTTTTAGTCTATTTTACGAGTGAAACTTGTTTTCCGGCTGCATTGAGTCCATCAAACTAGATGCGGACTAGTGGACACCGAATCCTGTTATTTACACATTTCATCTGTCTGTTCTGAGTGAATGAACTGCACAGTTTAACGTGCTACACGCGTGATGCTCATGAATTTGTCTGCGTCTGCGCTGAATGAGGACATGAACTTCACCTCCAGAGTTGCGCTGAGAGTTTATTTCACAAACATGTTATTGTTTGAGTGAAGAAACAGACATACTAAAAAATAAGGGTCTTCTGACAACCTGCCAAAATAAAAGTCATAGGCTATTGTTTGAAATTATTTTTCCATTTTTATTCATGTTTCTTATTTATATATTTGTATTATATTGCATTTTGAATTTAATATGGCAATGGAATGTACTAAATGGGTTTAGTTTTCACAGATATTAATGTATGCTATTTCAGCAATAAAAACTAATTGTTCTAAAAAGGAAACAAATTAGTTGTTTTACTCATTTTAAGAGACCTGTCTTATTTTCTCTTGTATATTTAGTATTGCTTTTTAATAAAGAAAAAGTACTTATTATCCGAATACCCGATTAATCGATGGAAAAATCTGTAGTCATTACTCAGTAACGTAGCTCTCACGCTAACTGCTAGCAGGCGCTTTTCACAGCCTCCTCCTTATATACAGCGCAAAACTCACTCCGTCGCATATAACAAGCCAAGAGTTAACGGGATCGGACACTTAATCGAAACAGCAGACGGCACAAATGGAATCGCGGGTCTAACGCTACTTTCCACGGTATGAACTACCCGAAGATCACAGAAACTTCAGCGAGCACACTCACACTCTCACCTTGATGCTAACGTGCGCACAAAATGGCGGCGCCCCTGGCAAAAACAAAACAAAATAAAAGTCTCGTAAGAAACAATTATTGTTGATTCCCCTACAGTTATACACATTATTGCCCAAAACGGCAATACGATCATAATTAAGATATTCTCAACTCAACTTTATTTATATAGCGCTTTTTACAATTTTCATTGTTACAAAGCAGCTGTACATAAGACATATTGACTATAAGCAAAAACAAGAAAAAGGTGAAAACAAAGAAGATATTCTTCGTAGTATTTTTGCAAACAATCTCACAATAACCTATTTTGACATTATAACGTCAAATGTGGAGGAGTCTGGAGACTGAATGAGCTTGAAGTTTCGTAAATATATCCCAGCAAACACAGAACGTTCCCATATGGTTCCCATTTGGTTAATTTTTTGGGAACCAAGAAAGAACGTTCTAAAAACGTTCCCTACGGGTTATTTTTTATGTAACCAAAAGAGAACCTGTAGAGAACGTTCCCTGCAAGTTATTTATTTTGGTTTATTTTAATAACCTGCAGGTTACGTTCTCTACAGGTTCTCTTTAGGTTATAAAAATTAAACCTAAAAATAACCCGCGAGGAACATTCGGTAATTAGGTTTATTAACAACTCTGTGGGCTACAGCATTAAAGCATAATTTTGACTTTTTGTAAGCTGCTTTGAAATTGTGTAGTTATAATAAAAAGCTTTACCATCATGGGTTGATACAGGAATTCAATATTAATGCAATTAATGAAAATAAATTACGCAATTTGAAATAAAACCGAGTTATGGCCACAGTACAGTAAAATTAAAGCCAGCTATGGATGTGACTTTGATGTGCACACATTATCCCACACACATATAAAGTGTTTGCACAGCTTTAAGATTTGAATGTTGTTCAATTGAATTCAATTGTCCGGTCGGGCAAATAAAATTCTCTCTCACTTGCCCATACAAAACATTCACTTGTGCCGGACAAGCGTTAATGTCGAGCCCTGATTACAGTTAAAACACTGAACATGGGCAGAATAAACCCCCTGCTTCATCCGTGCTGTAAATGCGCTGGTGTCACATCCGTGAAAGCACAATAAAAGTCATTGTTACTTTTCTTAATAAACTTTCTAATGCACTGCAGTAGCCAAGTGACTTGTGTCATGACTTGAGAAGCTACAAACAGCATTATTTTATATAACTCATTACTCCATGACTTATTTTGAAAACCAGAGCACACCCACACATCAGCTCTGAGAGCTCCAAGCGTTCTTATATTTTTCACCATGCTCGCTTCCACTTACTTTTGGCCGTATGTATATGACATGATTTAAAAAAATTATCGATAGTAGAGGTATCACTATCGATACACTATTGAAAAAAATATATATTGCGATAGTTACATGTATCGATATTTTTGCACAGCCCTATTAATCGTGCATAACATTAATGTTTTTAAATATATTTTTACATTTTAATAATTTCACATTTAATCTCTGAATGAATGTAGAAACAACAGATTTCTTTAACAACATTTTATGAATGAAAGCCAACATTCTGATAGTACTTGCTGTGCGTGTGTTCACTAATCTCTGGATGGGTTAAATGCAGAAGTCACATTTCGGGTATGGGTCACCATATCTGACTAATAGGTCACTTTCACTTCATTTAATTGATTATTTTTTTCTTTATTTTACCATTTCAACATCGAAGTACAGTATAATTGAGAGCTATTAGGGATGCTCACATTGACCGTTTAACTGTTAACCGATCGTTAAAAATTTGACCGGTTAATACTATCAGTAGGGATGCTCATTTCGGTTAATTTCCCTAATCGAGAACTGACACTCGTTATCCGAACATTAACCGTTAACATTCTAATAATAAATTGGAATTAAAAAAATACATGCTGCGTCTCATTTCGAAGGCTGCATCCTCCGGAGGTCGAGTTTGTCCGCCGCATATGCCTTCGCATGCGACATCCGGAGGACGCAGACTTCGAAATGAGACACAGCTACAGTTGACGAGGGTCTGTGACGCGTAAAATATACAAACATTATTTTAACATGCAAACAGCAGCATAACGAATACATCAACAGTACATTTTCACGAACCTGAGGTGTTTTGGACAATGGAGAAAAACTAAAATAATATATCAATCCAAAGCATAAAATAAATAGGCAAGAAAAAACTGAATTAAATAAATTATGACAAAACGAAAACACAGAAGAACCGGCAAAGTTTACTTCCGTCAGAAAGTTTTTTCATCAAATAAAAATAGCAGGCCTACCTCAATCCAAAGCCTGGAGTTTTTATTTAATAAAGTAACATGTTTACGTGTTGTGAAAACACCCTTTCAGATGGCACAGATGTCCCGTGAATGTAGAGATAACGCCTCGGAAAGCACGTCATATTTGCTTTCCGCCAGCCAGTCTTAGCTAAACATATATAAATCCGATCTGCTATACCACCCAAAATAAATTCATATTTCACATTCATATTTTTACGTCACTTCTAAAAGAAGGCAGGGAAACCACCGGTCGCGCTGTTTTTTTCTCCTTTCCAAAGCGCACGGGCAGCCGATGCTAAGCATCCATGAGATAAGTTTATGTAAAGGATAAATTGATGGCTAGCACTGAAATTCCCTTGCAGTAGCTCCGCTATTAGCTTTGCTGAGCCGTAGACACGCCGGGAAGACGGAGAATGTCACAGCGCATTGTGAGCGCGATTGTCCCGTATCTACATTTAAAACAAAGAACTTGAGCAAGGCTGCCAGTGGCACTCCGTTTGGAGGAGTAAAGCCCTGACAAATGTGCCTCAACAATCACATGAATTACACGCGTCCTGTTTCGTCAAGTGACTTGAGTGATCGGATTTTAATCTGTCTCGAAAACGTTTCGGAGGGCATTTACACCTAGTCGCACACGTCTGCGCGCTCCGTGAGTTAATGCTTAGCATGTTTTTCTTTCACCATACAGAAAACTAAAAACATGTACGACTTAATAGTAATTTAAAAACGTATTATGAAATTATTTTGATTAAAAAATATAAATAAATATAAATAAACTTAACATAAACATACCTTTTTAATCGTTTAACTGATAGTATTAACCGGTCAAAATTTTAACGGTCAGTTAACGGTTAACCGGTCAATATAAGCATCCCTAACTATCAGTTAAACGGTTAAAAGGTATGTTTATTTTAAGTTTAATAATATTAATAATATTTTTTTAATAAAAAAATATTTAATAATACGTTTTTAAATGACTATTAAATCGTAAATGTTTTCTGTATGGTGAAAGAAAAACATGCTAAGCATTAACTCACGGAGCACGCAGACGCGTGCGACTAGGTGTAAATGCCCTCCGAAACGTTTTCGAGACAGATTAAAATCGGATCACGCAAACCACTTAATGAAACGGGACGCGTGTAATTCATGTGATTGTTGAGGCACATTTGTCAGGGCTTTACTCCTCCAAACGGAGTGCCACTGGCAGCCTTGCTCAAGTTCTTTGTTTTAAATGTAGATACGGGACAATCGCGCTCACAATGCGCTGTGACATTCTCCGTCTTCCCGGCGTGTCTACGGCTCAGCAAAGCTAATAGCGGAGCTACTGCAGGGAATTTCGGTCCTAGCCATCAATTTATCCTTTACATAAATTTATCTCATGGATGCTTAGCATCGGCTGCCCGTGCGCTTTGGAAAGAAGAAAACGGCGCAACTGGTGGTTTCCCTGCCTTCTTTTAGACGTGACGTAAAAATACGAATGTGAAATATGAATAAGTAAAAAATAATGTTTGTATTTTGGGTGGTATAGCAGATCGGATTTATATATGTTTAGCTAAGACTGACTGGTGGAAAGCCATTCCCGGGACATCGCATTCGCTTTTAGATAGAATGCATATTTTGTTCCCATACTTTTCATTTTAGAAATTTTACGTGTCTAATACATGCATGGGCAACTTATAACACACCAAAGACACAGAAAAACACGTATTTCCGCTAAATGACCCCTTTAAAGAAAGCGTATGGTATACTGACATCTAGTGGCTGAGCTTGGTATCGCAGTCTACATTCAAAATATTGGAGAATTTAGCAAAGTAACGCTTCTTCTCGGTTTCTTTTGCTTTTGCTTGTTATCTGAAATAATCTACAGATACTCTATTGTTTGTGAATGTGTAACAGAAGTTAAGGGAAGTCCATGAACGCGTGCATGCGCAGTAACGTCTGTTTGTGTTGTCACTTTGAAACCGTCTACTCTATACCCTAATATAGTGCACTATTTCAGGGGACATCTAATTTAGTGGTGTCTGAATACATAGCGTAAATTATTGAGTGCACTCTTTCAATCCTGTGATGCGTCACAATAACTACTGTACCACTGATGAACACTCACGGCGAGCCATCCATCATGAGGCTCACGCTGAATGAATAGCATATTGTTAAGGAGGGTATGGGGTGCGATTTAAGACACTAAAAAATATTTTAGTTTAAAATACTATATTTTCTTTAGTAAGTTGTAGGAAAAGACTTAAATTTGTGTACACTGTTTAAAAGAATTAAAGAAAAAAAATAGAACATGTAAGGTAAGGTACTGGTTTATATTAAAGGGATAATTCACCCCAAAATGAAAATTCTGTCATCATTTACTCACATTCGAGTTCTAAATCTGTATACATTTCTTTGTTCTGATAACACAGAGAAAGATATTTGAATGTTTACACGTTTACGCATTTTTCCAAATATCTTTCTCTGTGTTCATCAGAACAAACAAAAGTGAAGTATCCCTTTAACATATAGTTGTAAATTATGCCCTATTGTTTTTATTAAGGTAAAAAAACTGTAGTATGTAAGAATTTTGCACTAGTTTATGATAAAATACTTTAGTATACTATAGTATTTTTATGTGGGCAAAAAGTTTACTGTATTACTGAATAGTAAAAAATGGAAAACGAAAGAAAACGGAATTTGTGAAAAAATAAACGGGTTAAAGCAGGAGCGTCAGGAAATGTTGACTCATCAGGCTGAATCAAACAAGAGTCTCTAAAACACCATCTAGACTATCATCCTAACTGAAGGACAAAAACTTACCTGGAAAAACCACCGGATCTGCTAATATCACTGACTAAAGTAGAGAAAAACATAGGATACTCTTGACCTTTAGCCCTGTTTAAACCACTCGTGGTCCAGGAGCTCTTCTAATGTTGGCCTGTCGGCTAGTGGAGCGAACTTGCACCGATTGATCAAGTCAAGGCATTCTGTGAGGAGAAGTGTTTAGTCATGTATGTTCTTTGTAACACACTGTCAAACATAACAACAGCTACTGAAATATGTAGTTGAAGTTATTGTTCAGGAAACAATATCCTCTTTTCTTTCAACTTATATTTTGGAAGTTGCATTTGGTGAGAAATCTCGCAGTGACTGAACAGAATCTTGGTTTGCATTTCACAAGGATTTTTTGTAAGTGCTGGTCTCTTACCTTCAGTTAAACCAAGGTCTTTGATCTCAGGGTCGTCTAGTTTAACATGATTGTAGAATTCAATCACCCCACGTCCACGCGTCATAAACAGGAGCAGTTTCCCCAAACCATAGACCGTATCAGCGACCGCATGAGCTCGCCCTGTAACATAAGCAAGAACATTTCACTGGCAAAAATCATTCAAGTCAAAGTATAACACCATCAATCCATTACTGTAAATTCTGACAGTGTGCTGATGGGGGGAAACTCATTTTGGGTTGGCTACAATGTTTGTATGAGGGTCATTACATCGGCAACACAGAAACTCAACTCACCGTAGATTTTAGTGCCTGGTTCGCCCCAAGTTGAGGCAAAGTGGCCACATCCAAAGTCTATGAACTTGAGCGTCATGGTCTGTACATTGATCAGGACGTTTCTGACCTCCAAGCCACCATGGCAGACGTTGTGGTCAATGCAGTGTTTGGCTGCGTTCACTGCTTGACGCATGAGATCACGTGCCTGATTTTCAGACAGACGTTCAACGCGAATGAAATCTTTCACGGTGAAACAGGGATATGGATATTCCAGAACGAGGATGTGGGTGTACTCCTCTTCAAACCAGTCCATCAGATCCACAATGTTGGGGCATTTCTCTGGTTTCTGTAGCAGCAGATTTAGAGCCACTTCTGAGAAGAGAGGCTTGTCATGCCCAGGCTGGTAAAAAGGGTCAAAAAGGTTAGCAGACGTTAGGTTTCAATTTCCATGAATCATTTGTGTTGAGATACAGTGGGGTCTAAGAGTCTGAAACTACATCAAGAAATGCATTTTTCTAATGAACTATTTTTTCAATTAAACGATTTTATTAGCATAACAATGTGAGTATGAAGGACGTTTATGAATGTCTCAGTATTTGTTATGTCCCTCTTTTAATGTGTGCACAAAACCTGATGTTTCATGCTTTTAAAATGTGCTCAACTACACAGAAATCAATGCCAAAGACTTCAAATTTGCTTGTTTGATTTGTAACCTAGTATGTAACCTAATACTGCAGAATCTTTTAGATTTTTGGACCCCACTTTACATAAAAAATGTAAATATGACTCACAACGTGAATATATTTGTCAAAGCGTGGAAACTTGTGCATAAATTTGATGGCGACCTGCAAAGAGAAATCATCACATGTTAGCTTTACAGCAGTACATCACACTTTACAGTCTGCAAATTCACTTCAACATATTTGGATCAAAACACTCAACACGTCTATATGCTAAGACACAAGGTTGAAATGTTTGATGAATAAAGCAAAGGTACCTTTAGGCCATCGGACCTGCGAGTCCCCTCATACACAATGCCTTGGTGTCCTTTTCCTAGATTCTTTGTTCCCACCTCATAAAGCGACGAAAACGCTTCTAAAGACAAAACAAAAACAGAAAGAACACATGTGATTGACACGCACAAACTCCAAGAGCAGTGATGCTGTAAATAACAAACAAACAAACCTATTTAATATATTATCTTTGAAAACATGCACGTGTAATGGAGAGGGGTTCAGTACATCCGATGTGATTCAACAGAATGAAAAGATGTTAAAGTAAAACAGCAGGACAATCATGAAGAAAAGTAAATATTTCCTTCAAAAGGATATCAGGGCAGAATAAAAGCTCAAAAGTCATTCTGACAATTCATTTGATCAGATTAACACTTGACATATTAAGTAAATATTAAATAATAGGGCTGGTATTGCGAACAATTTGGCGATTCAGTTCGATTCTTACTACAGGGTTTCGATTCAAATCAATTTCTCTTCCAAATCAGTTCCTTATTTCTCAACAGATATTTTCCAAATAGATTTTGTTTCGTTTAATTAAAGATCGATTACAATCTAAGAAGTGATATTTTTGACCTGGTCCTATAATACGAGGTATTTCAGTGAAGCAGACAATGAAAAGCAGGACAGAAAGAAAGTTAACCTGAACATAATGGCAGTATACTCACTATATTCATCCAATTCATCAAGAAACGGTTGCTCATACATCCATGGAGCGGGATAGGTGAAAAACCTAGGTGGTCGAAAATAACTGAGTATTCTCAGAGCATATGGACTCAAGTTAGATGAACCAGGTTGGGAAGCCGCTGGTTCTTCAGGAGCTGTTTGCTTGAGTCCAGAAGGATCTTGCTGAGGATCGACCGGATCTTCAAGAGGCGTTTGCTCACAGTGACAACCAGGGCAATCAGCTGTGTCTGCCAAGACCGCCGGCTTAAAGACACGTAGATATGGCTGTTCAGATGGACCCGGCTGAGGATCTGATGGATCCTGGTCAGACTGTGTATGAAAAGGCACCACTTCATTGCTTTGGGTGCAAGAGACGGTGTGCTTCACAGCCCGCCATCTTTTCTTGAACCAGGCACGCACACCCTTCTTCTTCTTCTTCCCATCTGTTTGTTGTTCTAAAAGATGAAAACAGAGAGAGAGAAAAAACAAACAGTAGAAATTATATTTAGATGCCAGAAATATATAAAAACAACAAACAAATAAATAAAACACAGCTCTCTCTGGAGCTATTTGCTCACGGTTAGACGGAGCTGGTCGGTGGTCCGCTGGTTCTTCAGGAGCTGTTTGCTTGAGTCCAGAAGGATCTTGCTGAGGATCGACCGGATCTTCAAGAGGCGTTTGCTCACAGTGACAACCAGGGCAATCAGCTGTGTCTGCCAAGACCGCCGGCTTAAAGACACGTAGATAAGGCTGTTCAGATGGACCCGGCTGAGGATCTGATGGATCCTGGTCAGACTGTGTATGAAAAGGCACCACTTCATTGCTTTGGGTGCAAGAGACGGTGTGCTTCACAGCCCGCCATCTTTTCTTGAACCAGGCACGCACACCCTTCTTCTTCTTCTTCCCATCTGTTTGTTGTTCTAAAAGATCAAACATACACAATAAAGCTGTAATTAGGTGGTAAATTACAATTCCACTAACACACTAAAACAATCAAAATTCTCAATGAAACGACTGTAAAATATTCAACTATAAAAAGTCATTTAAGCTATGTAAACATGAAATTATAAGACAATTATGTCATATCCTTCATTTCTTATATGTCATTACAACTTAAAACTGCAGTACTGTACATCGACACTTAATCCTTTAAAACACACTAAAACATCAAATGAACTAAACCTGAACACAATCATAAATGTTTTTAATTTAAAGGGATTTTGAAAACACATTCAAACATAAGAAATGTTAAGATTAACACGCGCTAAACAAAACAAGCCTGACGTTGTGCTGGCCTCGAGTCAGTAAATAACTGTATTATCTTATTATGTGAATCTATATTTAAGTAGAGTATTTATTTTGGGATGTACCGTTAGATTTTGTTTATCGCAGTTTGTTATGGTGTAAGGGTGTCACTGACCTGGCTTTCTCTCCATGTCGTTCGCTGTAGCTCGTACAGATGAAGACGTGATGTTAAGCGCTTTAACTCGCTCTATTTCACGATCGTCTGTCTGTCCGTGCGGACTTGTCGAGTTTTGTATTGTCGCTAACTGACCGTCTGCAAACACTTGATAGCAACTGATCGTGTAATCCGTCGTCGCTTTCGCTGAAAACAGCACTGAGGAGATTCTTCAACTGCGCGTGCTGATAAGATCAGGTAACTCTGTATGACGTTAGCGCTCATGACGCGGGGCATTTTTCAAACACGCTGAATTCAGGTTGACTAGGAAACGTTTTGTCAATGTTACGATCCAAAGTAGCGGCGTGACATTGACACTTTAAAAACGCATTGAGTGTATTTTATCCGTTCACATAACGACTTCTAAAACACAAGTGTGTTGTGCGCGAGCGCCTTCTTATTCCTTGGTTTTTAATGGGGTCCTGAATTCATAGTGCTGCACTACTGCCATCTAGGGATGGGTACAACGTATCGAGTTTTCGACACACTAGTGCTTCGAAACAGTGTTCCGGAGCATTGCTTGAAATGAGTCTGTCACGTGACCTGAGGAAACGAAGCTTCGTTACCTCACTGACACGTCAGCAGGGATCAAACTCAAAGCGCGTCGATTGCGCTGCCATAGGAATGTTATAATTATTATTTAATTTATATAATTTTATCATTTTGTATTGCTAATTAAAGTACTATTTAAAACCATGACATGTTAATGTCTGTTGTCAAAAAGTAAATTGCAGGTTTAACACTGTTCCCAAAAAGTATAAAAGTGTTTCTTCAACCACAAACTGGTTTTCTGCTAGTAAACGCCGTCCTCGGTTCTCTGCAGTTACACGTGCAGAAGTGTGTTTGATCTTTAAATGGAGAATGCACGCAAGAGACCCCGTTCTCAAGTGTGGGAACACTTCAGTCTCGACACTGCTAATAAAGTGTCATGTCTGATATGCGAGCAAACTTTGTCTTATTCCAATAATACATCCTCAATGCTTCGTCACTTACGCTCCAAACATCCAAACGCTCTGGGCAACGATACTCAAACAACAGAGCACCAGTCTGCCCCATCTGGGGAGAGGGTAAAATACATATTAATAATAAAGAAATTTCCGTTGGGACAATAAAAACTATCTATTTCCCTCAACAAATGAGCAATAAAGTAATTAAAATGCAAGAAAAGTCACCCGTTTTGAGTTTAGATTTTCATATTCTATTCCATTTTTATTTGTTGTAATAGATTACACTATTTAAGAACACAGAGTACTTTAGTATCCATTAGTTTGGTGGGTTAATCTATTGTATTTAAGGTTTACAGGCTATGTTGGATTTAAGGCCAACACCAACCAAACACTTAAAATTGTGTCCACATTCACACTATATTATTATTTAGTTATATAGGCCTATATATATATATATATATATATATATATATATATATATATATACAGTGAGGGAAATAAGTATTTGATCCCCTGCTGATTTTGTAAGTTTGCCTACTTACAAACAAATGAAGGGTCTATAATTTTTATGGTGGGTTTATTTTAACTGATAGACACAGAATATTAAAAAAAATCAGGGGAAAAAAATGTTATATAAAGGTTATAAATTGATTTGCATTTCAGTCAGTGAAATAAGTATTTGATCCCCTACCAACTAGCAAGAATTCTGGCTCCACAGATTGGTTATGTGCCTATATGGACCACAGATTAGTCCTGTCACTTTAAGAAAGTACTCCTAAATCAGCTTGTTATGTATATAAAAGATGCCTGCCAACAGAATCTGTATCTTCCAGTTCAACCTCTCCAACACCATGGTCCAGACCAAATAGGTTTTAAAGGATGTCAGCGACAAGATTGGAGACCTGCACAAACCTGAATAGGCTACAGACAGAAGCTTGGTGAGAAGGAGACAACTGTTGGTGTGATTATTTGGAAATAGAAGATATACAAAATAACTATCAAATGCCCTTGTTCTGGAGCTCCCTGCAATATTTCCCCAATGGGGTAAAGATGATCATGAGAAATGTTAAAGATCAGCCCAGAACTACACGGAAGAAGCCTGTTAATGATTTCAAGACAGTTGGGAACACAGTTAGCAAGCAAAACATTGGTAACACATTGGTAACACGCTATGCCACAGAGACTGAAATCCTGAAGCACCCGCAAGGTCCTCCTGCCCAAGAAGGCCCGCCTGGCTCGTCTTAAGTTTGACAATGAACATAAAAATGATTCAGAAAAGGCTTTGGCGAAAGTGCTGGCACTGCTGTGAGACCAAAATGGACTCCTGTGTTTGGAGGGAGAGAAATGCTGACTATGAGCCCAAGAACATCATGTCTACAGAGAAGACAGTGTTGGAAACATTCTGCTTTAGGGCTTTTTCTCTGCTACAGGTATACAGGATGACTTCACCGCATTGAGGGGCTGAGGGACGGGCCCATGTACCGTAAAATCTTGGACGAGAACCTCCTCCCCTTAACTAGGTCACTGAAGATGGGTCATGGATGAGCCTTTAACATGACAAAGACGCAAAACATATTGCCAAGACAACCAAATAGTGGCTTAAGGAGAAGCACATTAAATGTCCTAGCCAGTCTCTAGACCCTAGTCCTATAGAACCTCTGTGAAGGAGGCTAAAACTCCAATTTGCTGAGCGACAGCCAAGAAACCTTAAAGATTNCAAACAAATGAAGGGTCTATAATTTTTATGGTGGGTTTATTTTAACTGATAGACACAGAATATTAAAAAAATCAGGGGAAAAAATGTTATATAAAGGTTATAAATTGATTTGCATTTCAGTCAGTGAAATAAGTATTTGATCCCCTACCAACTAGCAAGAATTCTGGCTCCACAGATTGGTTATGTGCCTATATGGACCACAGATTAGTCCTGTCACTTTAAGAAAGTACTCCTAAATCAGCTTGTTATGTATATAAAAGATGCCTGCCAACAGAATCTGTATCTTCCAGTTCAACCTCTCCAACACCATGGTCCAGACCAAATAGGTTTTAAAGGATGTCAGCGACAAGATTGGAGACCTGCACAAACCTTGAATAGGCTACAGACAGAAGCTTGGTGAGAAGGAGACAACTGTTGGTGTGATTATTTGGAAATAGAAGATATACAAAATAACTATCAAATGCCCTTGTTCTGGAGCTCCCTGCAATATTTCCCCAATGGGGTAAAGATGATCATGAGAAATGTTAAAGATCAGCCCAGAACTACACGGAAGAAGCCTGTTAATGATTTCAAGACAGTTGGGAACACAGTTAGCAAGCAAAACATTGGTAACACATTGGTAACACGCTATGCCACAGTAGACTGAAATCCTGAAGCACCCGCAAGGTCCTCCTGCCCAAGAAGGCCCGCCTGGCTCGTCTTAAGTTTGACAATGAACATAAAAATGATTCAGAAAAGGCTTTGGCGAAAGTGCTGGCACTGCTGTGAGACCAAAATGGACTCCTGTGTTTGGAGGGAGAGAAATGCTGACTATGAGCCCAAGAACATCATGTCTACAGAGAAGCACAGTGTTGGAAACATTCTGCTTTAGGGCTTTTTCTCTGCTACAGGTATACAGGATGACTTCACCGCATTGAGGGGCTGAGGGACGGGCCCATGTACCGTAAAATCTTGGACGAGAACCTCCTCCCCTTAACTAGGTCACTGAAGATGGGTCATGGATGAGCCTTTAACATGACAAAGACGCAAAACATATTGCCAAGACAACCAAATAGTGGCTTAAGGAGAAGCACATTAAATGTCCTAGCCAGTCTCTAGACCCTAGTCCTATAGAACCTCTGTGAAGGAGGCTAAAACTCCAATTTGCTGAGCGACAGCCAAGAAACCTTAAAGATTGACAGAGGAGTGGACTAAATGTATCCGGACACATGTGCAAACCTGGTGACCAACTATCAGAAATGTCTGACCTCTGTGCTTGCCAACAAGGGTTTCTCCACAAAGTACAAAGTTATGTTTTGCTTGGGGATCAAATACTTATTTCACTGACTGAAATGCAAATCAATTTATAACCTTTATATAACATTTTTTTCCCCTGATTTTTTTAATATTCTGTGTCTATCAGTTAAAATAAACCCACCATAAAAATTATAGACCCTTCATTTGTTTTTAAGTAGGCAAACTTACAAAATCAGCAGGGGATCAAATACTTATTTCCCTCACTGTATTCCCAACAATCATTTAACACATCTTTAGCAATATGTTCTTAATTGACTTAATTGAAGTCCAATATACAGGGATAGTTTTATTCTTCTCAAACTTAATGGCATTTCATTTGCCTCCACCAACAATGCATTGGTTGGAGTAGTTTTTCCTCTGGGTGATCCTGTCAGAGTCTTGTTATAAATCCTGTTTTTATTAAATACCAAAATAGATACTTCCAGCTCTGGTCACTTTTCACCACGCTGCAGTGTGTCCTTTAGTCCATGTCATGTTAATCTTATTTTTACATTTCATCCATCATTTTTTTGTTTCCGTTTTATATTGTGACTATCAAGTACATATTTTATCTTTCTGTTATAAAACGGTCAGTTCTGGTCCTTGATTCTGATTGGCTGAGCAGAGTTCTAAGCCGTTATAAAATACCCCGATTTATAACTGCTGACCGCATTACCTAGCCTGAATATCACTTTATTTACTTTATTTATGAAACCTTGCTAAGCATATGGAATAACAGTTTCATTAAAGCAGTTAGCCGTGTGAAGCAGTGAGTTACAGGGCATTTTATAACAGCTGAGAGGGTTTAATGACTCCGCTTCACGTCGTGCCACAACACCCTTAGCTGTTATAAAATGCACTGTAACCCACTACTTCACACGGCTTATTGCTTTATTATAAAACAGTCAGTTCTGGTCCTTGATTTTGACTGGCTGAGCGGAGTTCTAAGCCATTATAAAATACCCCAGTAACCTTCTTGGGGCTTATTGCTTTAATAACTAACAGGGTTCACAAAGTCCAGTTGCATGCTTTCTACTGTAGTGACTATGAGATGTTCAGCATAGCGAGCTCGCCACCTAATAAGGCACATAATTCTCTGCGAGATGTTCTAGCAATGTAGCTACTAGTTCCATCATCTACAGACACGTAACCAGTGCTCAAATTGAAGGGGGGCTAGGGGGATCCGGGACCCCCATAAGGCAGATATTTTGTCAAATGTATAGTAAAAATGATAATGACAAATGTGATTAATTTCATGCAATGATTATGGTAAATTTCGTTAACTAACTATTTACAATAATTTATATTAAGTTTGATTATGGGCTAGTTGTCATATCTCTTTAAATGCCCAGCCCCTAAGGACCGCTAAGTGGAGGACATCATTGACGTGACTGCTTGACTGGCGTTGCTCCGGTGAAGCTAACTTCAGCTAAAAATAGAGAATAATAAGCCTCCACTCGCAGTCGGGAAGAGGATGCTTCTACTTTTTTGAGGGGTAATTTTCTCTCTGTATATATCTTTCCACTATATTTATCAACTCCATGTCGGGGCTTTTGTATTCCTTGCGTAAACTATTATTAGGCCTGGTTTTGGGGTGCTAGAGGTCTCAATGAAGATGAGTGACAGCTTTTTAGTCATTAGAAAGGGAGTGCTTGTTGTGCGGTTTCTGTGCTATATATAATCCATTCAGAATTGTATAAAACTTGCTTTTCATGCTGCTAAGACCAACGGCCACAAACACGCTGCAAAGTTTCAGGAATTACATCGGCATATAAATGCGGGATTCACTCTTACAATATGATTGACATATTGATAGCCATAGTTAGTTCCTGAAAAAAGCAGACTTTTGGACTGAAATGGTTGACTAGTCTGCTCACTGACAGACTCACTCATAACAGTCCGTTGCCACCACCTACCGGACGTAACTATGCAAACTGCACTGAAACCGGTGAAAAATCCCCACAACACTAACACACAGACTGACAGCCGGTCAGACTGGTCTTGTCACAATTTACATTTTTAATATCTAATAAACTAGTTTCTTGCATTTAAACAAGTCTCTTGAAACAAACATTATTATCACAAAGTGTCAATCATCCAGTTGTATTTAGTGAAAATAGTAAATACTACTGTAATAAATCTCAATAAAACGGAAGGATGGAGGCGGGAACCAGCGAACATTTAACAAACTTTAATCAAAATAAATAAACAATAAATCCAGCAGTAAAAACAGGCCTGCAGCCCCTCACGGACGACTGCCGGCCACACGAACATAAACACATAAACAAAACTTAACATTTCCGGGCCTGGTCCACTCTCGTCGGCAGTCCCGTCGCTCGTCCTCTTATGCTCCCGAGCTCCCCCGTGAGGCATGCGGGACCGGTGCGCGTACAGCTGATACCCATTATCACTCACGCCACCGGCCCCGCCTTCCTGCCCCACGGCGCTCGTCCCGCCTTCCTCGCTACAACTACATTGGTAAATAATGCTAGAATTATTCTGTTGGATGTACACTACAGTTCAAAAGCCATTTCTGTTCACCAAGCCTGCATTGATTTGATCCAAAACACAGTAAAAGAAGCCTGTTCTTTTATGTAAGCCTGTTTTTCATAAATAATATATTTGATCATTATATGCATAACTACAGTATATACTGTGTATTTTGTATAAATTGTATATTGCGAGACTAACCCCCACCCCCACCAAAAAAAGAGCTGATTCAATCCCCCCATAAGACCTGATTCAATTCGAGCACTGCAAGTAACAATCTTAAGAAACACTGAAGTAATTTGTGTCTTTGTGCTCCAATTCGTGTGCATGCAAATTAATGCTTTTATCGGCTCTGTCTGCAGCCGCAGATCAACGCACGCAAGTTAACAAGCAATGCTGGCTCGATGCTGGAGGGATGCTGAATCGCCTTCACGCAGGTGTATCAAGGAGGGGGGCGTGGCTTGCTCGAAATGCATTTTCGAGTTCACATTGAATCTTATTTTGAATGTGAAATTGTGGTTATAAATTTGGAAAACTCCAATAGAAGATTTGGCTACTGACTTATTAAATAGGTAAATATCCACAAGATAAATGAATCCACAGCAAACCTGTGCGTCCGCATCTAGCAACTCTGTACCATCTCTACAGTATAAGTCTGTCTTATACAGCGTGAAAAGACTGAGTAACAGAATGAGTTCCTGTGAGAGAAAACAGTATCCTTTTAACATTAAGCGAATGTTTTATTATGAAACCTGAATAATAATGTTCATAATAACGTCAATTTTCGCACTATTTGCAGTATTAAAAAGGTAGAAATGTGATATTGGTCATTACGGTTAATAATACCACGGTTACTGCCACTGAGGAGGGCTAAGGGAAGTTTGTGAGTAGATATCTAAAAAACAACAAAACCAGTCTTATGGGTCAATTTTTCAAAATTGAGATTTTTACATAATCTAAAAGCTGAATAAATAAGCGTTTCTATTGATGTATGAGTTGTTAGAATAGGACAATACCTGGCTGAGATACAACAAGTTTAAAACTCTGGAATCTGAGAGCGCAAAAAAATCAAAATATTGAGAAAATTGCCTTTGAAGTTGTTAATCAGGGGCACTGTGACAGGCCATCCACTCACAAAAATAAAGTTTTTATTTATTTAAGGTAGGAAATTTACAAAATATCTTCATGGAACATGATCTTTACTTAAATTTTCTAATGATTTTGCACGGAAGCCGCTAGGTGTCACCGCACTGCAACGGAAGAAAACACATGCAAACCGAAAAAACACCAGCAAATTCAGAAAGCATCTTCATTAGTTTGGCGACACATGCCCTGCAAATTCTCGCAACACAAACAAATACAGAAACGCGCCATGGTTGTGTCATTTCTGTGAGATTCCAATCCAAAGTGAAAAAACATGTTCAGTTCAAAGGGCACTATGAACGGCGTAACTGTTAGGGAATAAGGGAACATTTACATCACTTCGCTAGAAGTGGAGAGGGAAAACCACCCAACTTGCGCCGCATCACGAGTCAGAAAAGCAACGTCAACATAAATCTGTTATTTTACTTTTAGTAGCATTGTTATTGTACTACATTTGAGATGATGAATGAATGCCTTCACTGTTTATATTTTTATTTACATTTTATTATGGAATTAAAAGACGTTACATATGCGTGAGAGTATTCATTTATTTAGCTATTATCGTACAAACTAATGTTAAAGTTGTAAGAGGCAGACATTCTATTTATTATTTTAGGTTTACCTCAGAAATTAATATGGCTGCACATATGTGAAAAAACACACGACACACGACACATCTTCACATGGTTGACCTAATTAAAATGTATTTTCTTATTGCTAGAGTTACAGTAGAGCTTCACATATATTAATAGTCAAAGCCGCAGCAGTCAAATAAATAAAAGCATAAACAATGGTGCATCAGTTTTCTGAGTCCCCCGGAAACACTTCCGTTGTCGTTTGTGGTACTTGCAGCGCGTTTCTGTATTTGTTTGTGTTGCGAGAATTTGCAGCGCATTTCTGTATTTTACGGACGAGTTTACATATGCCTTTTCTACATTGTGAAAAGTTTATTTAATTATATTAAATACTGTGGTTTGCTTCACATTAATGTGTTATTTTACTTTTTGTAGCATTTTTATTATATAGGCTACACACTTGAGATGATTAATGTATTTATATTTTTAGCTGCGAATGTGGTTGGGAACCACTGCTCTATATGGTATCTGATGATTTTGTGTACGGGATGCATATCCCAGTTACATGAAAATAATACTGATTCGGCTTAAACTGTTCTGGTTCCCCAGGTGGGGGAAATATATTGCTGCACTCCTGCTCTGTTCATGCAAGGCTGAATGGAAAGGTGGAGAGTTCGCCCAGAACAGTTTCATTCCGCCAGCCTTAAATATTGCTATTGTCTACATATTTGACGATAGTTGTCCTGACAGAAGCGGACTTAAATGCAGCTAATGATGAATTTGATTTGGACACTCGCTAATATGGGCATTTAGACATACATTTTGTGTGAATGTGTCCTTTCAAGCGAAAGAAGAAGTGATAGGGTATTGACACGCTGTGAACTGATAAGCTTTCATGATGATGCAGCACTGGCCCGATTGGGCACGTGACAGTTCCGTCACTGTCCCGAGCATCATTCACACCAGCTCCCAGCCATCGGCACTCCTTACTGTCAATCCCTGCTACAGTATGTGCACCAAAATACCTACCTTACCTACCCGGAATGTAGCTGGTGTCATTGAGATACTCTTGGCCGAGTTTAACCCCAACTCTGATAAAACACCCAAAGAGGCTAATCAGAGACTTCAGGAACAGACGCGTTCAACTTAATGTTGGGCTGCGCAGATTGTTTTGCATATAGCATTAAATTACCGCGAGAGCGATTCAAATGCGTACCGAGCAATCTGCACTTGAATCTCTATCGCGGTACTTAAATGTCATACGCTGATAGATTTGCGCAGCGCCGCATTAAGTTGAACGCATCTATTCCTAAAGACGCTGATTAGCTTGTTCAGGTGCTTTATATCAGAGTTGGGGCTAAACTCGGCAGGAAAATGGATCTCGCGGGCCAGAGTTGAGAACCACTGCTCTTGACCTTTAGCCCTGCTTAAACCACTCATGGTCGAGGAGCTCTTCTAATGTTGGCATGTTGGCTGATGGCGTGAACATGCAAAGATTTATCACGTCACGCCATTCTGTGAGGAAAAGTGTTTAATCGAGAGAACCGATTAGTCATGTATGTTCTTTGTAACACACTGTCAAACGTAACAATAGCTACTGAAATATGTAGCTTAATTTACTGTTAGAACGATATCCTTTACTCTTTCAATTTATAGTAAGAAAGTTGCATTTGGTGAGAAAAACTGATGAGAGGAGAAGCTTGGTTTGTGTTTAACAAGGATTTTTTGTAAGTGCTGGTCTCTTACCTTTAGATAAACCAAGGGCCTTGATCTCCGGGTTGTCTAGTGCATCCAGATCATGGACACGGTTCCTCTCATCTCCAACCGTCATCCCGAGGAGCAGATCACCCAAAAAATAGACTGTCTGTTCAACCGCTTTAGTTCGCTCTGTAATGCAAGCCAAAGTGAGCAAACATTTCATTTAGCAGAAGTCCTTCAAGTCACAGTATAATGGGTTCAATTCATCACTGTAAATGTTGACAATCTTGAGTTTGAGTTGGGTACAGTTTTTGTAGAAGGGACACATTACATTGTGGCTTAATGCTACGGCAACACAAAAACTCATCTCACCATTACATTCAGCGTCTGGTGTGCTACTAGAGGAGATTAGAAGGCCGCATCCAAAGTCGATTAATTTGAGCTCCATCGTCTTAGTGTTGATCAGGAAGTTTTCGTTGTGTAAGTCATCATGGCAGATGTTGTGGTCAATGCAGTGTTTGGCTGCGTTCACTGCTTGACGCATGAGATAACGGGCCTTATTTTCCCTTAGACGTCCTTTATGTCTTGTCAGGAATGTAGCCAAGGTCACGCAGGGACGTGGATATTCCAAAATGAGGATGTGCAGGCGATCTTCTACAAACCAGTCCAACATTACTACAATGTTGGAGCATTTCTCTGGTTTGTGTAGTAGCAGATTTAGAGCCACTTCTCTCAACAGAGGCTTGTCATGCCCAGGCTGGTAAAAAAAGGTTAAAAAAAGTTAGCTGACAGTAGGCAACTTTTACATTTTCATGAATCATTAACACAAATGCATTTTTCTAGTTACCTTATTTTGAATTCAAACCATATCTGATTTTCAACCTAGAAATGGAGCAGAATCTTTAAGATTTCTTCTCAATTTGGCAAAGATTTTTCGACCCCACTGTACATATGAAATCTTGTCAACTCACAATTTTCACACATTCGTTAGTGCGTGGCGTCTTGTGAATAATTTTGATGGCGACCTGCAAAGAGAAATCATCACATGTTAGCTTTACAGCAGTACATCACACAGTCTGCAAATTCACTTCAACATATCTGGATCAAAACACTCAACATGTATGGCATTACACATGATAAGAATGTTCAACCACTTTAAAATGTTTAAAATGTTTGATGCATAAAGCAAAGGTGTTTCTACCTTTAGGCGGTCGGATCTGCGAGTCCCCATATACACTTTGCCAAAGTTTCCCTCTCCTAGCATCTTGCCCACTTTATAAAGGAATGAAAATTGTCCTATAAACAGAAAATGCAAAAGGAACACTTGCGATTCTTGTTTCTTTTTCTCACATGAACTTCAATAGCAGTGATGTTTGTAATTTAACAAACAAATCTTGCATATAATGTGCATATAATGGAGAGGGGTTCAGTACATCCAATGCGATTCAACAGAATGAAACGTGTTAAAGTTAGTAAAAGTAAAACAGCAGGACAATCGTTTAAAAAACTAAATATAAAACAGAAATCAGCTCAAAAGACATCGGAATAACACTTTACACTTAAAATACATAAAGAATAAACAGTTTTTTATAAACACCATGCGTATAAATGAAGAGTTTGGTTCCAAAAAGAGATAACTCCGTTAATTGTGCATTCCAATTAATATCAATCAAACTGCAGTTGGTTTGTTTTGATTTAAGCCATAATAAGTCAAAAAATTTTTTTTTTTTTTTTATTTTTTTTTATTAAAACATGATAACATTATAAAAAACATGATTTTTGAAATTTTGTTATCTCATTTTGGAACCAAACTCTTCAAATACAGTCACTAGGGTACAGATGTGAAGCTAAATATGATGAGAATGAACCAGAACATAAGGGCAGTATACTCACTAGACCGCTGGGAATCCGCTGGTTCTCTGGGAGCTGCTGGCTGAACTCCAGATGGATCTTCGAGAGGAGTTTGCTCCCCGTCACAACAACCATGGACCAGATCAGCTGGGTCCTGTAAGACCACCGGCTTAAAGACACGTCGATATGGCTGTTCGAGTGGATCTGATGGGTCAAGATCAGACTGTGTGGGGAAAGGAACCACTTCACTGTTCCAGGAGCTAGAGAAGATGCGCTTAATGGCCTGCCATACTCCCCCAAAGACACGCTTCTTCTTTTCTTTTGTTTGTTGTTCTAAAAGATAAATACATAGAAAGAAAAAGGACAAACAATAGAAATGACCTCTAGATACCAGAAATATACACAGTCAAACGAAACTGATTACCAGGGCCACCAAAGGTTCAATTACATGAATTCATCTGTCGTTTGGTGCTTTTAATTAACACAATATGATTTATATTATACTATCCAAATAATGATTCAAGTTTTGTTAGTTTAGTTTCACGCAAGTTTAAAAACAAACTAAATGTCATTGTCAACATCACAGTATAAAGTTATTTTTAAACTAAACCTTACTACAAACGAACACATTTCAACTGTACAGGAACAGTTAAGCTGCCACTTTGACAGACATGTTGTACAGTAATATTTTCAAATCTATTAGTTAAACAGACTACACCTTTAAGTTTTCTTACTGTGCCAATTCTCAAATGTGCTTAAGCGACTTCAGCTGAATTAAGTAAGGTGGAAATGAAATGATACTTCAACCACAACAGTAAAACATTCAAACTGATCTCTGAAGCTGTTTGCTCACGGTTAGCTGGACCTTCAGGAACTGGCTGATGATCTGATGGATTCAGGTCAGACTGTTTAAGTGGTGTCTTTACTTTGTTGTTTCGCTTCAAAGCCCACCATCTTTTCCTAAAGCAGGGACTGAAGCGCTTCTTCTTTTTGTTTGTTTGTTGTTCTAAAAGATAAAAATAGAGAAAGAGGAAACACAAACAACAGAAATGACCTCCAGAAGCTACAAATATATCACTTACAATCAAAACCATGAAACTGACCACTACAAAATCTATCAGATTACATATAAATAAGGTGGAAAATTATACTTCAACTACAAGAGTAAAGCGTTCAAAATGAACTCACGGTTAGATGAATCTGGTCGGAGTTCGGCTGGATCTTCGGGAGCCGTTTCATCCAGGTGAGATGAACAACGTTGGCAATAAGTTGGTTTCTGAAAACCTGTTGCCTCCAAGGCAGATGAACCTGTCTGCATATCAACTTGATGTTGCGGAACACTGGGCTCCAGGCCGGATGGATCTGATGCCTCCAGGTCAGAATGTAAAGGCACCACTTTGTTTCTGGAGAGAGAGAAGCTGCGCTTCATAGCCCGCCATCTTTTCTTAAAGCAGGCACAGACACACTTCTTCTGCCTTTTTGTTTTCTGGTCTAAACAATAAAAACACAGAAAGCAAAGACAAGCATAAATAAGATCACATAAATATGTTGGTAAACTACCCTTCCACTACTACACAAAAAATCCTTCATTTCAGAAATTCTCTGTGAAATGACTGCAAATGCTTACAATTACAAATATATATACATCACATAATCCATGTAAACAAGAAATGATGTTTTTTCCTTCATTTCTCACATGTCATTACAACCCAACAGTAGATCAATTTAAACTGCAGTCCATCGACACTAAATCCTTCAGAAAAACGTACTAAAACATCATGGCCCGGTTTCACAGACACGTGAAACTGTAAACCCAGATAAGTTTGCAATACTCAAACATTTTGAAGCAACTTGTTGGAGTTTTAGAGGTTTAAGTAAGCAGAACTTTCAATTTTTGATTACTGTTAATTTAAATATTTAATTTATCCTTTTTATGAAATTAAGCAGATAGAACTTAAACAAATAAGTACACCAAAATTGCATTTTTAAGTTACCTAAACTAAGTTCTTTCAGTTTCTTTATTTTACAAATTTCTTAGTCTTAATATGCATAAATCAAACACCTTGACTGACAAGAGACAGATCTCAGAACTGGCATTAGCACAGTTACTGCTCACTGGTGACATAACACATGTTACAGGTGAAATATAGCTTCACAGAGCCTAAGCACATGCACCACCCTTCTAAACAATGGTAACCACAAAACTGAAAAATATGTCAAACTCTTCTAAATATCTAAGAGAAGTGAACATTAAACACTATCAAGTCTTTAACTTTACTAAAAACATATAAAAAATTATATTTTCTTTAATTTTCTCTCCTAATGCAGTCTGATGCCAAGCATGCTGGGAATTGGAAATCCTTTTTGACCAATTGTGTTGAATCGACATGTTTAAATTAAGTAAATTGAACAAGGAGCAAAACAATTTTTTGAGTTTTAGTCAAAACTTCAAGTTAATCAAAAATAATCATAATACTTTACTCAAAAGTAAAAAAGTGCTTCAGGAACTTAAAATATTTAAGTAAGTATAACTTTTTTATAAAATTAAGTTGACATTACTTAATCTGTTTGATTACTTTGAACATTTGGGTTTACAGTGCAGTGACTATGCCTTTGTTGTAGGGATGTTACGATTCACCGTGAGCTGGTTGAAAATCGATTATAATGTGTGACGATTCAAATCAGTTGATGTGTGAACAGAAAGCAATACATTTTTTGAACAGCAGGGGCCGCCATGTTCACTGCAAACCTAAACGTGGACATGCTGATATTTCTTAAATAAATAAAAATCCAAGAAAAGCACAGACAGCGTTAGTTTGTTTATATTAAAGAGACTTTTTCTATTATTCATTTGTTTTAAAATTGCAGTTTAGTTTTGTTATTTGAAATAAAATATAATTTTATTATACAAAGAAACGTGGAGCGTTTAAGAAATAATGCAAGCAAAGTTGTTCATTTCTAATTTGTTTCAACTCATTTTGTAAAAATAAATCGTAAATAAATCGCATCCTGAGATCAGAATCGTGAATCGCATCATGAATCGTTACATCCCTACTTAGTTGAATTAAGATATTTATGTCGCTTTTATAAAAATGCCTTATAAGAATACATTACTGGTGTGCATCTTGAGACAAAACAATGGCAAGACAATGAATCACTGGGCAAGTTATATTCATTTAAGACAGGTCACACATTCAGTTTAGTCTGGGAGTATCTTTAAGACTTGTCTGTGAAACCGGGCCCAAATGAACTAAACCTGAACACAATCATAAATGTTTTTAAGTTAAAAGGGATTTTGAAAACACATTCAAACATAAGAAATGTTAAGATTAACACGCGCTAAACAAAACAAGCCTGATGTTGAGAATTTATTTTGGGATGTATCGTTAGATTTTGTTTATCGCAGTTTGTTATGGTGTAAGGGTGTCACTGACCTGGCTTTCTCTCCATGTCGTTCGCTGTAGCTCGTACAGATGAAGACGTGATGTTAAGCGCTTTAACTCGCTCTATTTCACGATCGTCTGTCCGTCCGTCCGTGCGGACTTGTCGAGTTTTGTGTTGTCGCTAACTGACCGTCTGCAAACACTTGATAGCAACTGATCGAGTAATCCGTCGTCGCTTTCGCTGAAAACAGCACCGAGGAGATTCTTCAACTGCGCGTGCTGATAAGATCAGGTAACTCTCTGTATGACGTTAGCGTTCATGACGCGGGGCATTTTTCAAACACGCTGAATTCAGGTTGACTAGGAAACTCTTTGTAAATGTTACGTTCCAAACTACTGATACTTTAAAATCGCATTGAGTGTATTTTATCCGTTCACATAACAACTTCTAAAACATAAGTGTGTCGTGTGCGCGAGCGCCTTCTTTTTCCTTGGTTTTCAATGGGGTCCTGAATTCATAGTGCTGCACTACTGCCATCTTCTGGTGGCAGTTAACTCCGCCGGGTGATTCTTCTTCTTCTCATTCTCTTAGTTAATGGCGGATTGCAAACAACTTTTAAGTGCATACCGCCACCTAATGTACAAGAGTGTGTAACATCTTGTCATTTTTAAAGGGTGATATCACACGGCTAAAACTAATATTATGGTTTGTTTTAGATGTAATGTAATGTGTATACACGATTTAAGGGTCAAAAACGCTGTATTTTCCACCAACGTGCATGTTTGTATCTCCTCTTTGCCCCGCCTCTCTGAAATGCATGGATTTTTTTACAAAGCTCATGGCTCTGAAAAGCGAGGTGTGCTATGATTGGCCAGTTAACCAGTGCGTAGTGATTGGTGGGATACTGCAAGCGTGCTGACAGGTACGCCCACCTTACTTGCGTATACATTTGGGCGGTCTTAGTCAAATCATACCACGAACTGACGTAGATTTGTGGGGGTGTGGTTACACGAGGCGTTTCAGGCAGGTCTGGGTGAGCATTCGCTTTTAGATAGAATGCATCTTTTGTTCCCACACTTTCATTTGTGCAATTTTACGTGTCTAATACATGCATGGGCAACTTATAACACACCAAAGACACAGAAAAACACGTGTTCGCGCCATATGACCCCTTTAAGTGTCCTCATATTCTGCTTATTAGCCCAGTATCATTAAGGAATTTAAATAATGCTTTCCTGGTTATCCTTATCCCCCTCCCTCTCCTCCTAGTATCCCCATCAGACTCCACTCCCGCCCTGCCCCCTGAACCTTATCTTGAAGCACCCGTCTTTCCACCTCATATATGCAGTGTATTATGACATGCTCAGCATTTTCTTTAACCCCACAGTTATCACAAATCTCATTATTCCTTTTCCCCATTAAAAACAAGGTGCTATTCAGTCCTGTGTGACCCACCATTTCTGCCATATATCAATACCTTTCTTCTTAACTACTGCTTTTCCAAGTGGTATTGGAACTGATATTTCTTTTTGTAATGCCTCTTTTGCACATTTATCTGCACTTTCATTCCCTTTCACTCCCTCATGTGCTGGCACCCAACAAAACTGAACATCTATACCCCAGCTAACAATTTTTGGTTCCCAGAACGTTCCCCTAACGTTAGTTTTTGGTTCCCAGAACGTTATTTTCTAAGGTTCGTTTTTGGTTCTCCAGGAAAGTTTCCTTTACGTTAATAGAACGTTAGTTTCTGGTTCCCATAACGTTCTGGGATCCAAAAACTAACGTTTGGGGAACGTTACCCTAACGTTATAGAAACCATGAAACTAACGTTTTATTTCCGTAAAGATAACCAAAAACAAACCTTAAAAAACTTTCTGGGAACCAGAAACTAACGTTAGGGGAACGTTCTGTGTTTGCTGGGCCACCCCTATATAATCTTAACAAACTGTGATAGAGTTGTATCAGTAAATCTTCTCTGGCAGTCATTGACTGAATGCTTTTTATGACAGCTAAGGAGTCATATGTGCATAATATCACTCTATCAGGTCTGATCTCTTCAACTCAATGTAACGCGATGATGAGTCATCACATTTACAGGTACATCATTTATCACAACGACTTCATTAAATCATAATATATTTCAATACCATTGATTTATTTTCAGGTGGATTTGCTGATAGAATTGGACCAAGAGAAGAAGAGAGTAATATAATCAGAAGTGACGGAGAATCTGTGCTGACACTGAGCTGCACATATGAAACAAGCAGCAGTTATATTAGACTTTACTGGTACAGACAGAATCCTGACACAGATCCTCAGTGTTTACTGTATAAAGGTGCTCGATCATATGGGGGTTATGACCGTACACCAGACCATCACTTTCAGTCAGAAACATCTGAATCCTCCACTGAACTCATTATTAAGAGTGTTTCTCTGTCAGATTCTGCTCTATATTACTGTGCTCTGAGAGATGGAGCCCAGTGATACAAAAAACCTGAGAGTCTTTACAAAAACTCACACACACAATGAAGACTTTGAAGAGTCTATAATCAAGTTTCATCAAAGCACATGAGTTTTATTTAAGTCACACAACACTCTAAGGGAATGTGGTGACAGCTGTGAATTTGGGTATATGCACACATGGCGATCACAAACTTCTGCTAAAATGTCAGCTAGTTAAACCACTTCCACTCTCATAGTGCTGAGAACCGAATCAAAATCTAAACAGAACATCAATCTAAACTGACTAAAACTGTGACATGACCCCCACTCCAGGAGGTGTCCTCGCGTCCATACAGAGGGTGCCGACCGTTCGGGAGGCCTAGTTTCGGCCGGTTTTTGGACTGTTAAAATGGAGACACAGATGACTCTACTCATGGTTTTCACTGCAGTTTCAGGTAAATATTCTTTCACTATGTTACAAAGCATCAGATTAAACAAACAACTACCAGATTTGACTGTGAAAGCAAAAATCACTTGATATATGATATCATACATTTAACGGACTGAACTGTAATCTGCTTCAATTCTGATTAGAAAAGTCACCACATGAAACATATTTTATTTCAGGTGCATTTGCTGATAGAACTGGACCAAAAGAAGACACGAATATAATCAGAGGTGAAGTTAATGCTTTAATGTTGCGGAAAGAAATATATTCCGTTATATAAAGTCTAATTACTTTTTTCTTTTTTAATTGGACAAATTCTTTTCTCTTCAAAACTGTTTTTTTCCTTTAACAGTTTTTTCCTCTTCAAAAAATATTTTTTCTCTTAACATTTTCTTTTTATCTCTTCAAAAATAAAACTTCTCTTCATTTTGTTTCTCTTAAAAATGCTTTTCTCTTGAACATACAATATTTTATATTTTTAAACACTACGTGTGTAACAGCATTCTCTACATTTTGAAGTGTAGAAAATTAACCTTGAATTTCACTTCTGTTGAGCAAAAAGAAAGATATTTGGAAGAATGTTAGCCATTTTCAGTACTGGGACATCATCCACTACCTGAGTAGAAAACATATTGCATATGTTTTGTTTTGTTGAACACATAATGATAAATTGATATATGGATCAGGTACATTTGTGTCCATAGGATTATGTCAAAAGGTGGAGTTTAACACAGGGCCGTAAAACACAATAATCTGTAATGCTGATCACTGAACTTGCCTGAGACAAGAAGAGCATGTGTGTTTGAAGCTGCTCCTCACATGTTTTCTTGTGGTCTTATATTACAGACTGCAAAATATCCATTCATCGTTATATCACTATACTCTTATCTATACTATACTCATATAATCTTTTGTTACAGATCTAAAGAAGTCATCAGTCTATACAGATATGTAATAGATAAGATGTTAAACAATCACAATGGTTTATATATTTGTATCATTCTTAATGTTGTTTGTATACTCTTTTATTCCCTTGCATGTGTATTTGCGGACAGCATTAAACCAAAAGACACCGATATAATCAGACGTGAGGAAGAGTCTGTGACATTAACCAGCAGTTATCTCGCTCTTTACTGGTACAAAAAGAATCCACAGAGAACCTCAGTTAGTGCTGTGCAGTGATGCACCGAATCATTGTACAGTGGGGTCATAACTGTGATTTATAGTGAATAAAAAACAGCTATTTAAATAGTAAGAAACCGCACCCACATTACTCTTAAAATAAGACTTCTGCTGCAAAGTTGCGCCACTGAGTTCCAAAGTTCAGGGTGAACTCTGACCTGCGAATTCGCGACCAGATGGAGATGTGACCTCTCTCTCTCCTCAGGATCCTCCTCCATTCTTGCACTGGTTTCCTCATATACTGCCCCCAGCCCATATTCGCAGGTGCAGTCGCGCAGGAGGAGGGGCGCAGGTCTTTACCTCATCAGTCTTCACACAGGAGGGCTGCCGCTTCAGAAATCAGTGCTGATGCAAAACAGGCTCTATGATTGCTTAATGGGTCAGTGATTGCTACTTATTCTCAGGTGGATTTGCTGATAGAATTGAATTGGACCAAGAGAAGAAGAGAGTAATATAATCAGAAGTGACGGAGAATCTGTGACACTGAGCTGCACATATGAAACAAGCAGCAGTTATATTAGACTTTACTGGTACAGACAGAATCCTGACACAGAACCTCAGTGTTTACTGTATAAAGGTGCTCGATCATATGGGGGTTATGACCGTATACCAGACCATCACTTTCAGTCAGAAACATCTGAATCCTTCACTCACGTCATTGATTGTGATCTTGCACTATATGCTGCGTCTGAATTCGCTCACAAAAAATGCAATCAGTAACGTAATAACACAATGTTTTTGCAAATAAACATGTTCATATAAAGCAGGGGTCTCCAACCTTTTTGTAAGCGAGGGCTACCTGAAGAGATAAAATCATCTAGAGGGCTACTTGTTGATAAAATACTTTCAAACTTTAAACATGTGATGCATTATTTTTTGGCTCACAGGATCAAATTGAGTTTTCTTTCAAATATTTTTGCACTTGAATATGTTAAAGCTTAAAACGTGCTATTAATAACATATTAATCACATTTCATGATGATGTAGCACTTGATTGATTGGTATAGTCACAGATTTGTCAACTGTCCTGAGCATTATTGTTGAGCCCTTTGTTTGGCGGGCATCTTACAGAGTTCATGCGGGCCACCAGGTGCCCGCGGGCACCACGTTGGAGACCACTGATATAAAGCATATGTTCAGCTAATTGTCTGCATCTTATAAACAGTTAGTAGATATTAGTAGTCTTTATGGTTAAGGTTTATGGTTAAAATGTTTGTGTCAAGGCAGTCTGCTGGTGTAACAGCCCTTTTAGGATTGTTGTGAGTTGGTCTTAGTGACTTATGAGTCCATTCACTACTCTTAACGTTTCACAGATTTTAGAGATAGTTTTAGCGCTAAAATGCTTTGTGAAATACTCTTAGCACAAAAATTGAGGTGTCTTAAAATTAGGACTGACACGCTCATTATTTTATTTTATTTAGTTTCTCCGTATTCGGGTTCGGCTCCACGCCTACTTAAGATGTTTGTGAATACAGGCCCAGATCAATTTAAAGCATTGAATAAACCACACGATTAACCACTTTAACACCAACAACGGTTGAAGCATGTGGAAGGGCATCGGTAACATCACAGACTTCAGGGGAACACAACAACCACTGCAAACATTTCTACCTCTCTACCGGACAAGCTCGACTCATTTTACGCTGGTTTCGAAGTGGACCACATCCACCACACAGAGAGCGCACAAATGATACAAATGAGGGCAGTACTTTCTCCAACAAACTAGTGCTGAGAACCGAATCAAAATCTAAACAGAACATCAATCTAAACTGACTAAAACTGTGACATGACCCCCACTCCAGGAGGCATCCTCGCGTCCATACAGAGGGTGCTGACCGTTCGGGAGGCCTAGTTTCAGCCGGAGGGAGCCCCCCAAAAAACATTTACTAGGGGTGCCGGCGGGGACTTGGAGGGGCCGGACAGGACCGGTGGGGCCTCGGGCATGGGCTCATACGTTTTTCTTTTTTAATTAGACAATTTTTTTTCTCTTAAACTGTTTTTTCCTCTTCCAAAATAAAAATTCTCTTCATTTTTTTTTCTCTTAAAAATGCTTTTCTCTTGAACATACAATATTTTATATTTTTAAACACTACATGTGTAACAGCATTCTCTACATTTTGAAGTGTAGAAAAATTATCCTTGAATTTCACTTCTGTTGAGCACAAAGAAGGATATTTGGAAGAATGTTAGCAATTTTCAGTACTGGGACATCATCCACTACCTGAGTAGAAAACATATTGCATTTTTTAAAAACTTTTTTATTCCCTTGCATGCCTATTTGCT